>NC_082736.1:26193295-26208295 GCF_030144855.1 Hypanus sabinus | reverse complement strand
GATCCGGGTAGGATGGCCTCACAAATGTGTGCGAGATCTTGCCCCATCAGGAGGCAATAGGGATTGTTGATCTTCACTGACAGACATGCCCGCCTGAAATTTTCTCTGTGCTTTAAATATAGGCCCCTCCCTCTCGCACCATCTCCCCCAACCCACCCTGTGTCTGAGAGACGTCAAAGCAACTGGGTTAAATAAAAGAGAGGTTAGTTTTGAGGGGGGGGGGGGGAGAAAGAGATATAAACGTAATATCCCGGGTCTCGCACCTAACTCTTGAGTACTCAGAATATTGACTGGCTCGATAAAGCGGACATGGAGCGGATGTTTCCTGTAGTGAGCGGGTCGGGGACCGGGGGATCTCTGTCGGAGTAGAGGGGCGTCCCTTTAGAACAGAGATGAGGAGGGATTTCTCTGGCCAAAGGGCGGAGAGTTTGTGGGATTCATTGCCAAAGACGGCTCTGGACGCGGAATCATTGGTTATATTTAAAACTGAAGTCGATGATTAGGACGGGCGTCAAAGATTCCGGGGAAATGCAGGACAATGGGTCTGGCGTTGTTATTTCTTCGGTGGAGCTGTCCCTTAAGTGGAACTGTGAAGACAGCTATACAGCGCCTCTACTTCCTTAGGAGTTTGCCAAGTTACTCCACGGCATCTAAAACTTTGACAAAGATGTGTAGCGGAGAATATACTGACCGGCTGCATCACGGCCATGTATGGAAACACCAGTGCCCTTGAAAGGGACGTTATGCAAAAAGTTGTCCATACTGTCCAGGCCATCGCGGAAAAACTCATCAGCTCCCCCGCATTGAGAACATCTACACGGAGCGCTGTCATAGGAAAGCAGCGTCGATCATCAGGGAGCCCCACCGCCCAGGCCGTGCCATCAAGGAGAAGGTACAAGCGCCTCAGGACTCACACCACCAGATTCAGGAGCAGTCACTACCCCTCAACCATCAGGCTCCTCAACCAGAGGGGATAACTTCATTCAACTCCACTTGACCCATCATTGAAATGTTTCCACAGCCAAACGATTCGTTTTCGAGGACTCTTAGAACCACAGCACAGAAACAGGCCTTTCGGCCCTTCTTGGCTCTGCCGAACCATTTTTCTGCCTAGACCCACTGACCTGCACCTGGCCCATATCCCTCCATACCCCTCTCATCCGTGTACCTGCCCAAGTTTTTCTTAAATGTTAAAAGCGAGCCCGCATTCACCACTTCAGCTGGCAGCTCATTCCACACTCCCACCACTCTCTGCGTGAAGAAGCCCCCCAATGTTCCCTTTAAACTTTTCCCCCTTCACCCTTAACCCATGACCTCTGGTTTTTTTCTTCCCTAGCCTCAGTGGAAAAAGCCTGCTTGCATTCACTCTATCTATACCCATCATAATTTTATACACCTCTATCAAATCTCCCCTCATTCATCTACGCTCCAGGGAATAAAGTCCTCACCTATTCAACCTTTCTCTGTAACTCAGTTTCTCAAGTCCCGGCAAAATCCCTGTAAACTTTCTCTGCACTCTTTCAACCTTATTAATATCCTTCCTATAATTCAGTGACCAAAGCTGCACACACTACTCCAATTTCGGCCTCACCAATGCCTTATACAACCTCATCATAACATTCCAACTCTTATACTCAATACTTTGATTTATAAAGGCCAATGTACCAAAAGCTCTCTTTACGACCCTATCTACCTGTGACGCCACTTTTAGGGAATTTTCTATCTGTATTCCCGGATTCCTCTGTTCTACTGCACTCCTCGGTGCCCTACCATGTTCTACCTTGGTTTGTCCTTCACTGTGTGCAATACTTCACACCTGTCTGCATTAAACTCCACCTGCCATTTCTCAGCCCGTTTTTCCAGCTGGTCCAGATCCCTCCACAAGCTTTGAAAACCTTCCTCACTGTCCGCTACTCCTCCAATCTTTGTATCATCAGCAAATTTGCTGATCCAATTTGCCACATTATCATCCAGGTCATTGATATGGATGACAAATAACGACGGACCTAGCACTGATCCCTGTGGCACACCACTAGTCACAGGCCTCCACTCAGAGAAGCAGTCCTCCACTCTTCGTCTCACTTTCTCCGTGTTTATTGTTTATTTATTTATTACCGTTATTCCTTTTTCCTCTTGTACTTGCAGTTTGTTGCCTTTTGATGAGCACCCGGCTTGTTGCGGTCCCCCATTGGATCCATTCTGGTCAGTATTCTAGAATCGATGCATTGAGTATGCCCACAAGAAACTGAATCCCAGGGTTGTATATGGTACGTACTTTGATAATACATTTTACTTTCAACTTTTGAAAGGAATATTAAGTCAACCATGATGGAGCGGGCTCGATGGGCCGAATGACCTCGTTCCGTCCCAGTGTGCTGTAATCGTAACAGATTGAAAACATCCCATCTCAGAGTCTCTGTGAGCGTGCGATTGAGCTGGAGAGGGAGCGGAAACGGGGTCTGAAGGTCTGGAGTTAGAAGGAGCGGCGGGATTGTCTGGGCAAACACGAGGAAATCTGCAGATGCTGGAAATTCAAGCAACACACACAAAATGCTGGTGGAACACAGCAGGCCAGGCAGCATCTATAGGGAGAAGCGCTATCGACGTTTCGGGCCGAGACCCTTCGTCAGGACTCAAACCAGGTTCAATACCGCCCCCTGCTGACAGGGAGGATTCAGGAGAGTGGTCCCAACATCTAAAACAGGTTCAATACCGCCCCCTGCTGACCGGGAGGATTCAGGAGCGTGGTCCCAACATCTAAAACAGGTTCAATACCGCCCCCTGCTGACCGGGAGGATTCAGGAGAGTGGTCCCAACAACTAAAACAGGTTCAATACCGTCCCCTGCTGACCGGGAGGATTCAGGAGAGTTGTCCCAACATCTAAAACAGGTTCAATACCGCCCCCTGCTGACCGGGAGGATTCAGGAGAGTGGTCCCAACATCTAAAACAGGTTCAATACTGCCCCCTGCTGACCGGGAGGATTCAGAAGTGTGGTCCCAACATTTAAAACAGGTTCAATACCGCCCCCTGCTGACCGGGAGGATTCAGGAGAGTGGTCCCAACATCTAAAACAACACACAAAATGCTGGTGGAACGCAGACAGCCCAGTCCTGACGAAGGGTCTCGGCGCGATCCGTCGACTGTACTTCTTCCTATACATGCTGGCCTGCTGCGTTCCACCAGCATTTTGAGTGTGTTGCTTCAATTTCCAGCATCTGCAGATTTCCTCGTGTTTGCCCGGTAATGGGGAATGATGACTAACCGGGTGTCGCCCCAAAACCTTTGCTTCCCATACCGGGAGTCGAACCCGGGCCGCCTGGGTGAAAACCAGGAATCCTAACCGCTAGACCATATGGGAGACTGTAGCCGAGATAATTTAAAAGATATTTGAGAGAAATTTTCATCCAGAGGGTGGTATGCAAATACCATAAACTGGTTACAACAACAATGTTTAAAATACACTTGTACACGGATAGGGAAGGTTTCGAGGGAGTTAGGCAAAAGCAACTACTTCAGGTCGACAACTTGCGCCAATCCGTCAAATTGGACCTGAGGGCCATTAGCCCTGTTCTCGGGCTCTGCCTTCCTGCTTTATCCACAAAACACCCCGCATTTCACTCATCGTCTCCAGGTCAGCCGGCTCCCTCTGCCTCTCTCACCCTTCACACCCGGTCAAGCCAGACGAAAACAAGCCCTTCGGCCCTCCGAATCGTTACTAGTCATCGCCCAACCAGTCCAATCCAGCACATCACGGGATTCATGGACTCCGTCTGCACTTCTCGCTGCCCCGAACATTCTCCCTCCTCCCCTTTCCCATCGGGCGGAAGGTACAGAAGCCCGAAGCGACGTATCATCAGCCCATAAGACAGAGGAGCGGTTTAGGCCATTCGGCCCATCGTGTCTGAACTGCCATTCCATACATGACTGATTGATTCTCTCTCTCAACTCCAGTCTCCTGCCTTCTCCCCGTATCCTTTGACGCACCGACTAATCAAGGACTCTCAACCTCCGCTTTAAGTTTACACGACCACTTCGCCTGACGCGCAGATCCACCTCCCTCTGCCATGTTGCACCCACCGGAAGTCGGTGTCCTTTCCACCTCAGGAGCACGCAACTGTTCCATCTACATCAGCTGTCCGCCACCTCCTGCCGAGTCCCTCCGGCGCTTCACGCGTTGCTCGCCACGACTTGCCCAGCTTGGCGTGAACCTCTCTTGGTGCACCCTCACCCGTACACCACGCACACGGCACCCGCAGGAGAAGATCTGCGCGGCAGAGTCGGAGGATGCGGGTGACCGCTCGCGTCATAGAACATAGAAATTTACAGCACGTTACAGGCCTTTCGGCCCACAATGTTGTGCTGACCATGTAACCTACTCTAGAAACTGCCGAGAATTTCCCCACCGCATGGCCCTCTATTTTTCTAAGCTCCGTGTATCTATCTAAAAGACCCTATCGTATCCGCCTCCACCACCACCGCCGGCAGCCCATTCCACGTACTCACCACTCTCTGCGTAAAAAACTTACCCCTGACATCTCCTCTGTACCTACTTCCAAGCACCTTAAAACTATGCCCCCTAATGTTAGCCATTTTAGGAAAGTTTTAGGGGTGTTTTAGGAAAAAGCCTCTGACTATCCACACGATCAATGCCTCTCATCATCTTAAACACCTCTGTCGGGTCAGCTCTCATCCTCCGTCGCTCCAAGGAGAAAAGGCCACATTAGCTCAACCTATTTTAATAAGGCACGCTCTCCAATCCAGGCAACATCCCTATACTATACTCCCTGTACAGTATCCACATCCTTCCTGTAGTGAGATGACCAGAACTGAGCACAGTACTCCAAGTGGGGTCTGACCAGGGTCCTATACAGCTGTAACATTACCAGCTCTTGCACTCAGTCCCAAGGTTGATGAAGGCCAATACACCACACGCCTTCTTAACAACATTGTCAACCTGCGCAGCAGCTTTGAGTGTCCTATGGACTCGGACCCCATGATCTCTCAGATCTTCCACACCGCCAAGAGTCTTACCAGTAATGTTATATATTCTGCCTTCATATTTGACCTACCAAAATGAACCACCTCACACTTATCTGGGTTGAACTCCATCTGCCACTTCTCAGCCCAGTTCTGCATCCTATTGATGTCCCGCTGTAACCTCTGACAGCTCTCCAGACAATCGACCCCCAACTTTTGCAAACTTTTACAAACTTACGAACCCACTCGTCTTCTTCTTATTCATCCAGGTCATTTATAAAAATCACAAAGAGGAAGGGTCCCAGAACAGATCCCTGTGGCACACCACTGGTCACCGTCCTCCATGCAGAATACGAACCATCTATAGTCATTCTTTGCCTTCTGTGGGCAAGCCAGTTCTGGATCCACAAAGCAAGGTCTCCTTGGATCCCATGCCTCCTTACTTTCTGAATAAGTTTTTCATGTGGTACCTTATTAAATGCCTCACTGAAATCCATATACACTACATCCACTGCTCTACCTTCATCAATGTGTTTAGGCTTGTAAGGCACGACCTGCCCTTGTTGAAACCATGCTGACTATCCCTAATCAGATTACGTCTCTCCAAATGGTCATAAATCCTGCCTCTCAGGATCTTCTCCAACAAGTCGCCCAGCACTGAAGTCAGACTCACTGATCTATAATTTCCTGGGTTATCTCTGCTCCCTTTCTTGAATAAGGGAACAACATTTGCAAACTTCCGGTCCTCCGGTATTTCCCCTGTCCCTATTGATGGAGCAAAGATCATCATCAGAGGCTCAGCAATCTCCTCCCTCGCTCTCCACTGTGGCCTGGGGTACATCTCGTCCGGTCCAGGCGACTTATCCAACTTGATGCTTTACAAAAGCTCCAGCACATCCTCTTCCTTAATATCTATACACCGCAAGCATTTTAGTCCACTGTAAGCCATCCCAACAATTGCCAAGATCCTTTCGCCTGGTGAATACTGAAGCAAAGTATTCGTTACCCCCTCTGACTCCATGCGCATGTCTCCGTCATCCTTCCTAATTGGCCCAATTCTCACACGGCTCACCCCATTGCTCTTCACATACTTGTAGAATGCCTTGGGGTTTTCATTAATCCTGCTCGCCAAGGCCTTCTCATGGCCCCTTCTCGCTCTCCTAATTTCATTCTTGAACTCTTTCCTGACACCCTTGTAATTTCCGGAGGGATCAGAGTATTTCCCACAGGTTACTGGAGGGTCGGCGAAGCTTGCGTACAAGGAGAGCTTCGCGGGCGTTCGGGCATTCCGGAGGCCCGATCGGCGGCGGGAACGGAGACCTGCGAATTAAATAAAAGTACAGAAGGGACAAGCGGGCCTGCCATTGTCGGGAGTAGGCCAGCGGTAGGAGCCTGAGAGTCGAGGCCTTGACTCAAGGGGCTTCGTTGGGAAGAGAATGAGGACAAATAAACAAGTTAGAAGAGTTCGTTTTTCCTTTCTTTATGGACCTGGTTGTCGATTGTACATTGCAGGCAGAATGGCAGGGTGGCAGTGAAATGCTCCTCCTGTAGGACGCGGGGATCCATGGAACCATGGTCCATGGTCCATGGTCTCCCTGATGACCACACTCGCGGGAAGTGCAGCCAGCTCCAGCTCCTGAAAGACCGCAATAAGGAGCTGGAGCTGCAGTTGGACGAACCAAGAATCATCCGGAATGCAGAGCAATTGATCGATGAGACCTTTGAGCAGGTGGCTGCACCCAGAGTGCAGATTTCGGTGAGTGAATGGGTGAACTCCTTGAGAGGCAAAGGGAGAAGGAAGTCGGTGCAGCGCCCCCCCCGTGGCCATTCCCCTCAGCACCAGGTACCCCTTTTAGATGCTGATGACGGGGATGACGTATCTGGGCAAGGCAGCAGCAGCCAGACCAGTAGCACTGTGGTCGGCTCTGAATCTCAGAAGGGTGGGGTGAAGGCAGGTGGAGCAATAGTCATGGAGGACTCGATAGTCGGGGGGGGGGGGGGGGACAGATAGGCGATTCCGCCTCCGCCGGGATAGTGTGTTGTCTCCTGGGTGCTAGGGTCCAGGATGGTCTCTGAGCGGTTGCAAAATATTCTTTTTTAAAGAATATTCTTAATTTCTTAATATTCTTTCAGAGCAAGCACATGTTGGTACCAATGACGTAGGCAGGAGAGGGGTAGAGGTCCTGCGCGGTAAGTTTAGGGAGTCAGGAAGGAGGCGGGAGAGCAGTACCTCCAAGGTGGTAATCTCCGGATTACTCCCGGCGCCACGACCTGGAGAAGGTCAGAACAGGAAGGTAGCTGAGATGAGTGAGTGGCCGAGGACATGGTGCAGGGGACAGGGTTTCAAATTCTTGGGTCACCAGAACTCTTTCTGGGAAAGGGGTGACCTGTACCTGAACTGGAGGGGAACCAATATCCTGGGAGGCAGGTTTGCTAATGCTACTGGGCAGATTTGCAGGGGGTGGGAACCGAAGAGGCAGACGATAGAGAGGTTGGAGCACAAGTAGAGACAGCTCGTGGGGAAGGATAGGCAGATGTAAGAGCAAAGAAGCACTCAGCCTGACGGTTTGAGATGTGTCTATTTTAATGCGAGGAGTAGCTTAACACTATGACATTGCGGCCATTACAGAGACTTGAACATCTCAGGGGCAGGAATGGCTGCTGAGTGTGCCTGGCTTCCAGTACTTGTTTGAAACGGAGGCAAGGGAGGTGGCAGAGTGGTATTGTGGCGACCCACTTCCCGGCGCGCTCGAACCGGCTCACAAGGCGGCGCGCGCCGGCATCGAGGCCGGCCCCCAAAGAGGGCGCCAGGCCTGCTTCACCAGCCAGGGGGGAAAAGCCCGCGCGGGGGACGGGGCTGTGAATACGCGGCCCCCCCTACAGCATTCCCGCCCGGGGAGGGCGGGATCAGGGAGGCTTTAAAGCGAGGCCACGAAGTTTGCGACTGCAACTCACCGAATGCGTGTCGTTATTTCAGCGCTGCGTGTAGCACACCGCTACAGTATCACTAATCAGGGATAGTACCACGGCTGCAGAAAAGGAGGAGGTCATGGAGGGATTGTCCACTGAGTCATTGCGGGTGGAACTCAGAAACAGGAAGGGGCAATAACTTTAAGCGGGTCAAGGCGGCAAGGCGCGCCCTCCTGTGAAATTCCTCCTCATCTCTGCACTAAAAGGACAGACTATTCCGAGGGTGGGCCCTCTGGTCCTAGACTCTCCCGCTGGGTGAATGCTGGCAGGCTTTTCCTCCGTCGCGTTGAGTGAGACGAGAACTCGGGATCTTATGCTGAGGGTGAAAGGTGAAATATTTAAAGCGGAACTAGAGGGGTTACTTCTCTCTTGGGGTGGAGCTGACAGCGGATCAATTGCAGGTTCAATTGTAACACTTAAGAGAAATTTGAATAGGGACTATGTTACCGGTGCAGGACACCAGGCTGCTCCCTGACTAAATGGGCCGAAGGGCCTGGAGTCGATGCTGGGAGGGCAGCGGGTTGGGCAGCAGCAGAGGCAGAGTCAGGTAGGTCGACGCCTCCGGACTTTGCACCTCCCGCACGACCCACCTTTGGCTTTTACCCTGTCTCCTCAAAACTTTTGCTTCCCACACCGGGAGTCGAACCCGGGCAGCCTGGGTGAAAACCAGGAATCCTAACCGCTAGACCATATGGGAGACGCTGAAAGCCGATAGCGGGGAAGCTTCGAAGAGATTTGGGAGGCAAGTTCTTCACACTGAGGGAGGTATGTAAATACAACCAGCTGGGTACAACAACAACTTTCAAAAGGAACTTTCACACGGATAGGAAAGGGTTCGATGGAGACTACTTCAGATTGACGCCGATCCCACAACTTGGACCCAAGGCCCTGTCCCCGCGTCCTCTGGCTCTGTCTTCCCGCCTTTTTCCTCCAACACTCAGCAGTTCACTCACCGTCTCCGGCTCGCCCGGCTCCCTCTGCCTCTCTCACCCTTCGCACTCACTCAAGCAGTAAGGTAACCGGCCCTTCGGCCCTCTGAATCAATACTAGCCATCACTCAACCGCTCCAGTCCAGGGGAACCAGCCTCCCCTCCGGGGATTCCGTCTTCATTTGTTGCCGCCCCGGGAAAGAAGACATCACAATCAGCGCTCCCTCCTGCCCCGGACTGGAGATCCCGGTCTGGGAGCAGACTGGGCCATTCGGCCCGTCGAGTCCGTACCGCCAGTACATCAAGGCTGATTTATTTTCCTTCTCAATCCCATTATCCTATCTTCAACCAGTAACCGTTGACGCCGTTATTAATCAAGGAGCTGCCACCCCTCTCTCTAAACATCCAGAATGACTTGTCCTCTGCAGCCGGCTGTGGCAGCGAACTCCACAGATTCCGCCCTCCCCACCTCCCAGTGGCATATTATACCCTGTGGCATTCGTGTCATATCCAGTACACGCTCTGTTCCGTGCCCACCAGCTGTCCGCGACCCTTCCGGAGTTGCTCCGCGACCTGCTGAGTTCCGCCGGCATTTCCTGTGTACCTTGCCCAGCTCGGCGTTAAGACCTCTCGGCACGCACCCTCCGCCGCCCACCGCGGACGCAGCTCCCGCAGGTGAGGGTCTCACGCCTGCTACTTGCCACAGCGGAGCGGCCGCTGACATCCAACGCGCACCCTCCCCAGCTCTGATCTACGGGGACGTAATTCCAAACCGAAGTGGGGGGGGGCATCTGGTCCCGGACTCTCCCACGGGGTGAACGCTGGAAGGCTTTCTCCCCCCCTCCCCCCGGTAAGGTCGGTTGACGGGAGAATGGGTGCTCTTAGCGTTAAGGATGAAAGGTGAAATATTTAAGGAGGAACCTGAGGTGGGGAGGGGTGGGGGGAAACTTCTTTACTCCGGGGTCGGTGAGAGAGCGGAACGGACAGCCCTCGGATGCCGGTTCGATTGTGACACCGAGGAGAATTTTGATGATGCACAGGAAGAGCTGGGTTGCCGATGCAGGTAGACGGGACCGGGCAGAACACCGGGCCTCCACGGGCTAGAGGGGCCAAACGGGCCTGCCGCTTCGCTGCCGGGGCCTGTTACTCCACGTTGGGAGGATCCCAGCGGGTTGGGCAGCGACAGTGGAGTCGAGCCTCCGTTCCCTGCACCTCCTGCCTCCACAGACGCTGCACGATCCGCTGGCTACCTCTTTTTTGCCTCTTTACTTACTTTATATGCCCCTGCGCTCCCCCCCACCAACGCTCCCACCAACTGCCCTCCGGGAGTCCGCCCCTCACACTGAGGAGGGGGGGGCAAATAACACTCCGGCTCCTCTCCGCTCCCTCATAGCCCTGAGATCACCTGGACCGTGGGAGAAAGCCAGGTAACCCCGCCCCTCCCTCTGCCCCCTCTGATCCTAGGTTCTCCTGGAGAAAGCTCCCGGCAGTGATCCCAGTGGGTTGACGTGTGAGGAGTGATCCATGAATCTCGGCCTGTACCCGCTGGAGCTTGGAAGAACGGGGCGGGATCTGATCGAAACCCATCGAATGCCGGAAGGCCTACAGACGGTGGACGTGACGAGGATGTTTCCGACAGCGGGGCGGCCTGGTAACGGCGGTGGGCAGGCGGGGCGGGGGGGGGGGCACACGGCCTCAGAAAGCAACGACGTCCCTCCAAAATGAGGGTGAATTTCTTTAGCTGGGATTCATTTGTACGGACGGCTGTGGAGGCCGTGGGGTATAGTGCAGACTGATCTTGGTTAGTAAGGGCCAGGTTACGGGGAGTGGGGTTGAGAGGGGCAATAAACCAGCCGTGATGGAATCGCGGAACAGACTCAATGGTTAGAATAGCCCAATTCTGCTCCGATATACTATGTGGGTTTTTTTTCATTGTCCCCTGACATTCCTGGAGATGCGATGTAATTTATCTCTTACTGCCAATTTTTCCGGTAACACGTTTAGCTCCTGAGAGGCGCAGAAACAGTTCACCGGGACGTTTCCGGGACTGAAAGGACCGAGTTATAGGCGAGACCGGGACTGTTTCCCTTGGCGTGCCGGGGGCGGAGGGGTGACCCGGTCGGGGTTGAGGGTAATGGGTGTCCAAGGAAGTGGTAGAAACATTTGCAGGAACATTTAGCGACATTTAAAAAGGCACTCGGGATAGGTACGCGGATAGGATAGGAGGGGGGGGGGGGGGCAAATACAGACAAATGCCCCAGCGGCCAAAAGCGCAGCTTGCCCTTGGCCAAGCATTTTAATTCCGATCCCCACTGCCGCTCTGGCCGCTCTGGACCTCCTCCCTGCCAAAACGATACCAGCCTCAGGGCGGAGGAACAACAGCCCCCACATTTCGTCTGGGTAACCTCCAACCTGATGGGCATGAACATTGAATTCTCCTTACGCTAAAAAGAAATTCCCTCACCTTTCAGTCGTTTTCTATTCCCCACTCCCGTCTCTTAGCTCTCCTCACTTGCCTTTCGCCTCCCCCTGGTGCCCCTCCTCCTTCCCTTTCTCCTATGGTCCACGCCCCTCTCCTATCAGATTCCTTCCTCTCCACCCACCTGACTTCACCTGTCACCTTCTCGCGATCCTCCTTCCCCGCCACTCCCACCTTTTTATTCTGGCTTCTTCCCCCCTTCCTTCTTCAGAAGGTTCCCAGCCCGAAACATCGACTGTTTAATCATTTTCATAGATCCTGCCTCACCTGCTGAGTGTCCGGCATTTTGTGTCCGTTGCCGATGGAATGTGCGTGTGTTCCAGCAATGAAAGGGTTACTGTATGAGGAGCGTCTGGCTCTTGAGCTGTATCCCCTGGAGTTCACGAGAATGAAGGGGGATCTCATAGAAACATCCCGAATGTTAAAAGGCCTGAACAGATTAGATATGGCAAAGTTATTTCCCATGATAGCGCAGTCTAGGACAAGAGGGCACGACTTCAGGATTGAAGGACGTCCACTTAGAATACAGATGCGGAGAAATTTCTTCAGTCAGAGGTCATACGGTGGTAAATCTGTAGAATTTGTTGCCACGAGCGGCTGTGGAGGCCAAGTCAAGATCAGCTCATGAGTGAATGGCGGAGCAGACTTGATGGGCCGACTGGCCTACTTGTGCTCCTATATCTTATGGTCTTATGGTAATTAGCGTGGATAGGCTTCTTTATAAGCACGGCTGGGTCGGCCTGAAAGTCCTATTTCTCTGCAGCTATGGAGTGGGGGGGGGGGCGGAGAAGGGGAGAGCGAAGGGAAGTTAGGAAGAGAGAGAGTGAGGGCTGCTGGATTGAAGGTCGGGAAATAGAAATGCAGGGGCTCCACAACTATAGGGAAGGCAATCGGGAGTTGGAGAAGATGGGAACGGGATGGGAAGTGGGGCTGGGTGAGGGGGAGAGGAGGGGTGGGGGAGGGGAGGCAGGGAAAAGGAAGGGGGAGGGGGAGGAGGTACAAGGGATAGTAAGAGAGATGGCAGAGGGGTGGAGTTATTTGGGGAACTGGGAGGGAGTTGGGGAAGGGATCACAGACCAAACACGACGGGCGACGAGCTTCAGTTCAAGTGTCACCACGCTTCATTCGCCAACACAGCCTGCCCACAATTTACCAATCCGAGCCCACGCGGTCACTGAACCCGAGATAATGGCGCTACGCTACCGTGTCACCTCAAAACGCTTGTTCTCCCCCCCCCCCGCCCCCACCAAACCAGGAGTCGAACCCGGGCCGCCTGGGTGAAAACCAGGAATCCTAGCCGCTAGACCATATGGGAGACGCCGAAAGACGGTATCGGGGAAGCTTCGAAGGGATTTGGGAGGCAAGTTCTTCACAGAGATGGCGGCGTCTAAATGCAATATGACAACGTTCAAGAGACACTTGCACACGGATCTGAAAGGTTTCGAGGGAGTCAGGCCAAAGCAACTACTTCAGGCAGGCAGCTTGGTCGGATCAATCAAATCGGACCTAAGGACCTGTTCCCGGTTTCGCCGGCTCTGTCTTCCCGCTTTACCCTGCGTTTAATTAAAGGCGCCGTCGCCCCAATCCCTGCAGTTTCCACCTCCACAGACTCTGCTCTACCCACTGACTACCTTGGCGCTTTTTTTTATTGTTTTGCGGCTGAGTCCTTCGTGCACCCATTTTATAAACCATTTGATCCGTCGCCGTCAACCGCATTCTTCGGCTCTTCCCGGTTTGCATCCCCGAAATGCTCCTCTGTCTGACGATACGTGCTTTCGGGTTTCTGTATCTTCTGCCCGATAAGGGAGGGGAGAAGGCGGATGGGCCCCGATTCCTTAACGCTTGGCTGAGTGTGCAGGGTGGGAGAGGCAGAGGGAGCCGGAGACGGCGAGTGAAATGCGGAGTGTTTGAGGATAAAGCAGGAAGACGGCGTCTGAGAACGGGGGAAATGGCCCTCAGGTCTAATCTGACGGATTGGCGCAAACTGTCTGCCTGAAGTAGTTGCTTGTGCCTGAGTGTAGCCTGTCTCCCTCCAACCCTTTCCCATCCGTGTGCACGCCCCACTTAAATATTGCTACTGTATTTACACGCCACGCTCTGTGTGAAGAACTTGACTCTTAAATCCCTTCGAAGTATTCCTGCCGCCCCCCCCCCCCCCCAAAATCGTCTTTCAGCGTCTCCCATATGGTCTAGCGGTTAGGATTCCTGGTTTTCACCCAGGCGGCCCGGGTTCGACTCCCGGTGTGGGAAGCAAACATTTTGAGGAGACAGGGTAAAGTGGTAAAGGGGGGTTCAATTCCAGCAGTGAGTTAGTGCGTTCTCCCCGTGATGGTGTGGGTTAGTTGAAGGCGGTAGTCTTCAGCCTGTAATCCCCTCTCCCACTCCTTCTCGACCCCCCACCACTCTCTTCTTTCACATTCCCCTCCCGTCCCGTCCCTTTACGTCCTCCCCCACTCCTCTTTCCTCCCTTTACTCCTGCCCCTTCCCACCTTGTCCCTCCCTAAAATCCTTCCCCCACACAGCTCCTGTCCCCTTCCCAATCTATTTTAGCCTTCCCCTGCCCCACCCTCTCCTCTCTCCTCCGCTCCCCCCCCCCTCTCGCAAGCTCTCTCCCTTTTCTTCCACCTTGCAAAGAAATGGAACTTCAAGATCGTTCAACTCATTGAGTCGATTGTGAAAATCCTTCGTCAGTGACTTCAGGTGTAAGCAGCACTCTTGAAAATCACCGTCCGTGACAGAGAGTGCCATACTTTCCGTGCATGGAAACGTTGAGAACATTCTTCTCCGAAAGTTTTGTTTATATGTTTCCAATTTTCCGATGAAAGTGGGCTTTTTGCCTGGATTTAATTCTCATCCTTAGAATGTTCATTTTGTCATACAGATCGAGTAGGTATGCCCCACATCTCCACGTAAAAGCTCATGTCGACATTGTGCAAAAACTGAACCACGGTGTCAAAAAGATCAGAGAAACGTTTTACGCAGCAGGCTTTTCACAGCCGTCGCACCTCAGTGTGAAAAGCAAGCATTCAGGCTTCGTTGTTGCCTTGGCATAACTGGAGAGATATTCTGCTTCTTAACGGATGAGCTTAAATTTTGTTGACAGCGCAGATTGCAAGAGTCGCGCTCGAAAAAAAGTCGCTGGCAGAGGCTTTTGGCCGCGAGGTGTTGATGATGAATTACACAAAGGATTGAGAACAGACTTACATCCCCCTTTTCCATAAATGCTACTAAACCAGCACGGCGACCTGTCATATACGGTGTTCCACCTGTTACACAAGATGTCATGTTCTCTGTAGGGATTTGTTTTCAAACTTCTTACAAAAGAGAATCTCGTCATAAACTTTTCCATTCCTGATAAACCGTACACATCCCATCAGCAATGCCTCGTTGTGTCGCACAGTGGACTCGTCCAGTTGTATCCCAAATTCTGCATTTTTTTCCCTAGCTCTGTGCGTAGTTAATAAACAAGGTCTTCACTTCTTTCGTCAATACGACAAACTATTACTCAGGGGAATTGATTTTAAAATGCTGGTATCCATTTTGCGAACAATGACGAGCGATTCTGATACGGTAGGCATTATTAATCTTTCACCAACTGTATGAGATTTTCCACACTTTGCCATCATTTTGGAAATGTTACTGG